>NC_057804.1:202981585-202994946 GCF_018294505.1 Triticum aestivum | reverse complement strand
TAAGCTTTCACGTACATGACTATTGTCGATTAGTTGTTGTACTTGCCGTTGGATCTCCTTAGTTTCTTCTAGGTTGACACGGTATGGAGCTTTGTTTGGGAGAGGCGCTCCGGGGATGAGGTCAACTCGATGCTCAATGCCTCGTAGAGGAGGTAGCCCCGGAGGTAGCTCATCGGGGAAAACATCTTGGAATTCCTGCAAAAGAGATTGAAACACTAAAGGTAGCTCGTGAGAGGTGTTAGTTTTGGGTTCCCCATCATTGCACACAAGGACAAAGTGCATAACACTCGATGGGTTCTCACACACTTCTCTCATCTCACTTTTTGTGGCAAATAGGACTAGGTTTTTGTCTCTAGGCGAAGAGGCGCTCAATTTTGGCTTGTGGCTCTCACTCACTTTTTGGTGGATCACTTTCTCACTCTTCTCTCCACGATGGGTGGTGAGGGAGTCCTGGATTAGGGGGTGTCTGGATGGCCGGACTAAGACCTTTGGCCGGACTCCCAGACTATGAAGATACAAGATAGAAGACTCCGTCCCGTGTCTGGATGGGACTTTCCTTAGCGTGGAAGGCAAGCTTGGCGATACGATATGAAGATCTCCTCCCATTGTAACCGACTCTGTGTAACCCTAGCCCTCTCTGGTGTCTATATAAATCGGAGAGTTAGTCCGTAGGACGAACAACAATCATACCATAGGCTAGATCCTAGGGTTTAGCCACTCCAATCTCGTGGTAGATCTACTCTTGTACTACCCATATCATCAATATTAATCAAGCAGGAGTAGGGTTTTACCTCCATCGAGAGGGGCCGAACCTAGGTAAAAACATCGTGTCCCGTGTCTCCTATTACCATCTGCCTAGACGCACAGTTCGGGACCCCCTACCCGAGATCCGCCGGTTTTGACACCGACATTGGTGCTTTCATTGAGAGTTCCTCTGTGTCGTCGCCTTTAGGCCCGATGGCTTCTTCGCTCGACAATCGCGATGCGGTCCGGGATGAGACTTTTCTCCCTGAATAGATCTTCGTATTCAGCGGCTTCGCACTGCAGGCCGACTCGTTCGGCCATCTGGAGCAGATCGAAAGCTACGCCCCTGGCCACCAAGTCAGGTTTGGAAGCTTAAACTACACGACCGACACCCACGGGGACTTGATCTTCGAAGGATTCGGGCCACAACCGGGCGCGCTGCACTGTCACGATGGGCATGATTTAGCTCTGTCATCGGACAACACCCAGAGCGTCGCTCAGGTGTCCGCTCCGACCATTAGCTCGGAGCCCACTGCGCCAGTCGGGGACGGACGGTTGGACGCCGCCCCGGAAACTGCAACCTCCACGACGATAGAGCCGGATACCAGCCTAGTCCCTCGCAAGGCCCGTGACTCCAAGGTGCCGGACTCCAATCCGGATTCCGTAAATCCCGCACCTCTTCTGATTAAGACCGATTGGGCTCCGGTCATGGAGTTCACCGCCGCGGATGTCTTTCAGCACTCGCCTTTCGGCAATATCCTGAATTCATTAAAGTCTCTCTCTTTGTCAGGAGAGCCCTGGCCGAACTACGGCCAACACGGTTGGGATGCGGACGACGAAGAATTTCAAAGCCCACCCACCACCCACTTCGTAGCCACTGTCGACGATTTAACCGACATGCTCGACTTTGACTCTGAAGACATCGACGGCATGGACGCCGATGAAGGAGACGATCAAGAACTAGCACCTATAGGGAACTGGAAAGCCACCTCGTCATATGACATATACATGGTGGACACCCCTAAAGCGGGGGATGGCGAGGAGAAAACGGAGGATGACCCCTCCAAGAAGCAACCCAAGTGCCGATGTCAGCGGCGCCGCTCTAAGTCCCGCCAAAGCAAAAACAGCGATTCTGGCACCGGAGATAACAACATGCCGGATAGTGCCGAAGACAACCCCCTCCAGCAGGATTAAGTGCAGGAGGACGAAGGATCCAGCCCTCATGAGAGAGCCGCCGGCAAAGAAGATGAGGACGACAATTACATGCCTCCCTCCGAAGACGAGGCAAGCCTCGACGACGACGAATTCATCGTGCCAGAGGATCCCGTCGAACAAGAGCATTTCAAACGCAGACTCGTAGCCACGACAAGTAGCCTCAAGAAAAAACAGCAGCAGCTTAGAGCTGACCAAGACTTGCTAGCCGACAGATGGACCGAAGTCCTAGCGGCCGAAGAGTATAAACTAGAACACCCATCCAAGAGCTACCCGAAGCGCAGGCTGCTAGCCCAACTTGAGGAGGAAGCAACTAAACCTACATCAGTAGCGTACAATGCGCCTGATCGGCCACCCCGTAGCCGCGATAGAGAGGCCTTCAGGCCCTCAACCCAAGCCGCACCCCGACACTACTCAAAACATACCAGAGTACGGGGAGACGCAATAGACCTGTGAGACATCTTGGAGAATAAGGCAAGGCAAACAAGATCGATCTACGGATCGCATGGGCGCCCCGCCTCACGTGACGCTAGCCGTCACGCCGGACACAATAAGTATGGCCCGGCCGAATACAATAGACCAAGCTCGTCCGAGCTGCATCATGATATAGCCCTGTACAGGGGCGCCGCACACCCACTATGCTTCAAAGACGAAGTAATGGATCATCAAATCCCCGAGGGCTTCAAACCCGTAAACATCGAATCATACGATGGCACAACAGATCCTGCGGTATGGATCGAGGATTATCTCCTTCATATCCACATGGACCATGGTGATGATCTACACGCCATCAAATACCTCCCGCTCAAGCTTAAAGGACCAGCTCGACATTGGCTTAACAGCCTGCCAGCAGAGTCAATTAGTTGTTGGGAGGACCTAGAATCCACATTCCTTGACAACTTTCAGGGCACGTATGTGCGACCACCAGACGCCGATGACCTAAGCCACATAATCCAGTAGCTAGAGGAATCGGCCAGACAATTCTGGACACGGTTCCTAACCAAGAAAAACCAAATAGTCGATTGTCCGAACGCCGAGGCCCTTGCAGCTTTCAGACACAACATCCGAGATGAATGGCTTGCCCGGCACCTAGGACAGGAAAAGTCGAAGTCTATGGTAGCCCTCACGACACTCATGACCCGCTTCTGTGCGGGAGAAGACAGCTGGCTAGCTCGTAGCAATAACATAACCAAGAGCCCCGACACTTTGGATACCAACGATAACAACGGCAGGTCACGTCGCAACAAGCATAAGCGTCGCATTAACGGTGAAAATACTGAAGATACGACAGTCAATGCCGGATTCAGAGGCTCTAAACCGGGTCAGCGGAAGAAGCCATTCAAAAGAAACCCTCAGGGCCCATCCAGCTTAGACCGAATACTCGATCGCTCGTGCCAGATACACGGCACCCCCGAACAGCCAGCCAATCACACCAACAGGGATTGTTGGGTGTTCAAGCAGGCAGGCAAGTTAAGTGCCGAGACCAGAGACAAGGGGCTACATAGCGATGACGAGGAGGGGCCCGGCCACCGAACAACAAAGGACATAAGGGATTTCCCCCGCAAGTTCGGATGGTGAATATGATATACGCAACCCACATCCCCAAAAGGGAGCGGAAGCATGCTCTCAAGGACGTCTATGCGCTGGAGCCAGTCGCCCGAAAGTTCAATCCATAGTCCTCCTGCCCGATCACCTTCGATAGAAGGGACCATCCCACCAGCATCCGTCACGGCGGATTTGCCGCACTGGTCCTAGACCCAATTATCGACGGATTTCACCTTACCAGAGTCCTAATGGACGGCGGCAGTAGCCTGAACCTGCTTTATCAGGACACAATGCGAAAAATGGGCATAGATCCTTCAAGGATTAAACCCACAAAGACAACCTTCAAAGGTGTCATACCAGTGGTAGAAGCCAGCTGTACAGGCTCGGTCACACTCGAGGTGGTCTTCGGATCCCCGGATAACTTCCGGAGCGAGGAGTTAATCTTCGACATAGTCCCATTCCGCAACGGCTATCACGCCCTGCTCGGACGAACCTCATTTGCAAAATTCAATGTGGTGCCGCACTACGCATATCTCAAGCTCAAGATGCCAGGACCTCGCGGAGTCATCACGGTAAACGGAAACACCGAACGCTCTCTCCGAACGGAGGAGCACACGGCGGCCCTGGCGGCGGAAGTACAGAGTAGCCTCTCAAAGCAGTTCTCCAATCCAGGCGTCAAACGCCGGACAACGTCAAGCGAGCCTGAAGTAACCTACAACAAATCTGGCTGGCATGTTTCGAGCAAGCATAGCAGTGCGGCCCCAACCCCAGCCCCCGCCAAACGGCGATACTGGTACCACGCATACATAATTACGCCTTAGAGATACCATGGGCATAAGGGGAGGGGCACAACAATGGCACGCCCAGAATGCGGCTCAACCGCACTAAGGGGCTCCCTATTTCGCTGTTTTCCTTTTCACACACTTTCAGGACCCAACTATTCGGAAGGCCTGTCCGGCAATACACTCGCCGAACCCCCGATGCAACAGCTAGGGAGGAAGCAAGCCACGTCAAAAGTCCAGGTGGTCTCTATAACAAGTTTAATACCTGTTTTACTTACAACCCCACAGCTTGCCCTGGAGGGGAATATGTCAAATACTCCCATCTCTTGCTTACCGCACTACTTGTATCGTTCTGCTTTCGCAGCAGCCCTTTTTTAATAAACAATATATAGCTCTTAACTATTATTGTACTTACCTATTTTTATATATACAAATATGTTCAGTCATGACATTCTGCAACCATACTTTCACGACCGTTTTTTCAATAAAATACTTATTGAGAAAATTGATCTTTTGATCCCAGTATAGGAAGAGTTATCCTCACTGGTAGACAAATACTTGATATACAGAGGACCAGTAGCATTAAATATAGGGACAATTGCATTTTTACCCCTAGTTGGTTCCTACCCACGGGTTTTGCCCTTACTTTTCGAGCTTGCTCAGTTTTGCCCTTACTTTTTCCATTGAGGTCCCTCGAATGCCCTTTGACCGTTTGACCAAAACTTTGAAAATTCATAACAAATTCATACAAACTCAGAAAAATCCAAATAAGATATTAAAATGTTCAGATAAGCATTACCTTTATGGTCATATCATTTGCATTCAGGACAAAAGCATTGTTTAAACTACCCGAGGTAATTAATGTTATTAACATTATTAAAAATAAATAGGTATAAAAAATATTTTTTTCATGAATAAAAATTACATGCAAATGTGGGTGATGTTTTCTGAACATCCTGATAACTTATTTGCATTTTTCTGAGTTTGTATCAACTTGTTATGAATGTTCTAACGACTTTGACCATTATTTGGAAACTTCATAACAAGTTGATATGTACTCAGGAAAATGCAAATAAGGTATCAGGATGTTCAGAAAACATCGCCTACATTTGCTTATAATTTTTATTCATGAAAAAAATATTGTTTATACCTATTTATTTTTAATAATATTAATAGCATTAATTACCTCGGGTAGTTTAAACGATGCTTTTTTCCTGAATGCAAATGATATGCCCATGAAGGTAATGTTTATCTGAACATTTTGATATCTTATTTGCATTTTTCTGTGTTTGTATGAATTAGTTACAAATTTTCAAAGTTTTGGTCAAACGGTCAAAGGGCATTTGAGGGATCTCGATGGAAAAAGTAAGGGCAAAACTGAGCAAGCTCGAAAAGTAAGGGCAAAACCCGTGTGTAGGAACCAACTAGGGGTAAAAATGCAATTGTCCCAATTAGGAAACACGAATTAAGCCAACATGATGAAAGTGACTAGATGAAATCCCCGTGTACCCTAGAACACATTGCTTATCAAAAGAGACCGTTTTGCCTGTCCTTTGCCTCAAAAGGATTGGGCTACCTTGTTGCACTTTTGTTACTACTATCGTTACTTGCTTGTTACAAATTATCTTGCTATCAAACTACTCCGCTACTTAAAATTTTAGCACTTGCAGACATTACCTTGCTGAAAACCACTTGTCATTTTCTTCTACTCCTCGTTGGGTTCGACACTCTTACTTATCAAAAATGCTGCAATTGACCCCATATACTTGTGGGTCATCACTTTTATTTTCAGATTTATTAGACCAAAAATACAAAAATACCTTGCTACAATTTATTTGTTCCGCGATCTATTTATCCTATCTACCACTTTTATCTCACGTTATTTGCCTATCTTGAGGCGCCGTACCCGAAAGGGACTGAGAACCCCTTTAACACGTTGGGTTGCGAGTATTTGTTAGTTGTGTGCAGGTGCTGTTTACATGGTGTGAGGAGGTTCACCTACTGGTTCGATAAGCTTGGTCTCATCACTGAGAGAAAATACCTACCGTCACTAGTCTGCATCATCCCTTCCTCTTTGGGGAAATACCAACGTAGTTCTAGCAGACACCAAAAGGAACTGGCGCCATTGGCAGGGATGATCTTCACCATCAACCAGGTTCCTAATTACAAATCTCATCTCCTCGCAATTTACATTATTTGCCATTTGCCTCTCGTTTTCCTCTCCCCCACTTCACAAAAATTTGCCGTTTTATTCGCCGTTTTTCCGTTCGACTTTTCATTTGCCCTTTATATCTTACTTGGCTTGTTTGCTTGCTTGCTTGGCATAATTGTGTGTTCATTGAAAATCAAGAACCAAAAAGTTTATGGATCCTCATCCACTTGCTAATCTTTTTAAGAGATCCAATTATGATGAACCAATTTCTAGTGAGTTGTGTGCACTAGATTATCTTTATGAGGTTTTGCTTGAAATTCGTGAATCTGAAAATTGTGATGAAGTGTTGAAATAAGAAAATTATAAAGTGATCCACGATAGCTCCATGAATGAAAAGCATGATTGCAATCTTATTATAAATTCTATTATTGCCAATTGTGTTAATGATATGCAAAACCCTAAGCTTGCGAATGCTAATTTTACTATGTCTACTACTTGTTGCAATAATCATGATTGGGTGATTCTTCTTATGATCTTGAAAATTTATTTAAGCCCCATGAAATGTGAGATTGAAAACAATGTTTGCAATAATATTAAAATTGGGTTTGGAAGAGTGTCAACTTTAGATCCCACATATTTGGAGAATGTTCAATCTTATGATATTTTTGATAAAAGTGGGTTTCGAGAGGTCATGACTTTAGTTTATATTAATCCCACTATTCTGGAAGAGCGTCAACTTTGCATGCATATGGATCGTGTTGAGAATATGTTATGTGATAGCTATATTGTTGAATTTTAGTATGATCCTGTGACGCCCCCGATTCAATCATACACTAATCATACACGCAAATGTGTACGATCAAGATCAGGGACTCATGAGAAGATATCACAACACAACTCTAGACACAAATTAAAATAATACAAGCTTTATATTACAAGCCAGGGGCCTCGAGGGCTCGAGTACAAGCTCGATACACAAGAGTGAACGAAAGCAACAATATCTGAGTACATACATAAGTTAAACAAGGATGCCTTAAAAAGGCTAGCACAAAAGCAACACGATCGAAGAGGCAAGGCCTCCTGCCTGGGACCTCCTAACTACTCCTGGTCTTCGGCGGCCTCCATGTAGTAGTAGTCGACGGGGGTGGCATTTGGCTCCAAGGATCCACCATCTGGTTGCATCAACCAGAAAGAAGAAAGAAGGGGAAAAGGGGTAGCGAAGCAGCCGTGAGTACTCATCCAAAGTACTCGCAAGCATCAGATCTATACTAAGTATGCATTGGTATCAAATGGAAGGTTTGCATCTATGGACTGAACTGCAGAATGCCAGAATAGAGGGGAAGGCCTAGCCTATCGAAGACTAGCATCTTCAAGCAGCTCCAAGCATCTTGCAACATGCAGAAGAGTAAAGAATATCAATTTAATATTTAACAAACATGTTGTAACATCAATGCCCAGAGATCCTTCCCCGACTCCCTACGGGAAAGCAATCTCGGAGCCACATATCCATCACATATCTCAAGTATCCATTTCTAGTTATATAAGATCAGGATATAAGTCTGACCGTCCATTATCGTGGACACGGTATTCGAATATATATCTCCCTGCAGGGGTGCACCACGTTACCCAACACGCTCGATCACTCTGGCCGGACACACCTTTCTGGGTCAATGCCCGGCCTCCGAAGATCAACACGTCGCAGCCCTACCTAGGCTCAGCAGAGAGGTCCCCGCCGGTCAACCTCCTAAGCACTTAGGGGTCTGGGCCCATCACCCGTTGCACTCCGGGTCATTGCGAGCAGGGCGGACCAGGCTCCACCACTATAGGATGGTGCCGGCCCAGCCGTGCAGCACTGCTGAACTGGACATTTGACAAAGCTTCGGCTGATACCAGGACGTCGAGGCCCATATCTATTCTCGCGTGGTGGTTAGTGCATAAAGGGCAGAGGCCAACTCAGAACAAATACCCAAACCTGTTAGTGCATTGGGGGCTCGCGGAAACGAGCAGAGACTCACGCTAACGTGACTCCATCGCCCCGTCTCGTGGACTTACGGCAAGGGCCCAGACTGCCCGGCCGTGCCACGTGGAAAACTCGCAGGTGCTCTACGGGCCTGCCCGACTTTCACATCAACTCGCGGGTACCCCTCAGGGCCGACCCGACTTCAACAATTGTCTCAAGTAAGTTAAGTTAACCGTGTGTCCAAACATCAAAGGGAAAACCCGAGGAATCACCCATGGAGGATTCCACTCGATGTAATCATCAAGGTGAACGTAAGAGGATCCACCCTCGAGGTTCACACTTGAGGTGTTGCACAACAGAGCCGTATCAGGAATGGTGAATGAGGAACCACCCTCGTTGACCACGACCGAATAGCTACACTACAGAATTATCATTAGGAGTGCGTTATGAGGGATCACCCTCGGCACTTGATAGTAGCTCTGCAGAGTCGAACAACTAAAGGAGCGTCATGTGATGTGATGTGATGTGTCAGGCTCTGGTCATCGATCACATTGATCGAGTCATCAGAGATGAAGCAGGGGCAACAAGGTCAAAGTGGGGGTCACTGATGGATCACTAACCAACCTATACTAAGCAGTTTAGGATAAGCAGGTAAGGTACAACAACAGGTTATAAAAGCAGACTATGCATTGGAATAGGAGCAAACAATAACAGTAGCAAAATCTAATGCAAGCATGAGAGAATGGAATGGGAAATACCGGGATGATCAAAGGGGGGGCTTGCCTAGAAGCTCCGCTGAAAGGGAAGAAAGGTCGTCGTCGACGTAGTCGATCACAGGGGCATCAGCAGCGATCTCGGGGTCTACCGGAGAGAAGAGGGGGAAGAAACAGTAAATACGCGCAAACTGAAGCATAACCAGACAAAAAGCAGGGCTAGAGGTGTTCTAACGCAGCGCTAGGCGATACCGGCGAAGGGTGAAAACATTCGGGAAAGTTTTCCCGGTTCTGGACGTCTGTCAGACAGATGAACCGGAGGGGAAAGGTAGCATGTTTGCTATGCTAGGGATGTATGGCGGGCGAACAGACCGCATATTCGGATTTGTCTCGTCGTTCTGAGCAACTTTCATGTATTAAACTTTTTCATCCGAGTTACGAATTATTTTATATGAATTTTCAAAGTTTTAACAATATTCTGAAATTACTATTAATTCGAAAATAAAGACTAAAATGCTATGGGTACCCAGCTCTGCGTACACAGAAGTGTACCAGAGGCTGACAGGTGGGTCAGGGGGTCCTAGTTGACCAGTCAATGTTTGACTGGTCAACAGGGGGTGGGGTCCCCCTATGATAGACTCATTAGGCTAGTCTAACAATTTAGTTAACTAAACAAGGTGATTAAGCTACTTAATTTTAATTAAACTTAATTAAACCAATTTAATTAAGTTAATTATTTTTATTATACTTCTTTTTTATAAAAAACAGGGGAGAGGGCCCCTGCTGCCAGTGGCACAAAAGCCACTGGAGCGGGCGCTAGCGGGCGTGGGCGTCGGTTCTCGGGCGGAGGCCACAACCCGTCCTAGGCACGGGGCGAGGCCGAGCTGCGCCAGTAGCGGCAGGGGTTGGCCGCCGGCCACGGCGGGAAGTTCCAGCGATGGCGGCCCCGCCACGGCGAGCGGGCGCGGTTGGCGACAGCGGGTGGTGAGGGGCGTCAGCGGGCGCGGCGAGGGAAGCCCGGTTGAGCGGCTGCCGTGAGGCAGCGCGTAGCGGCGGACGGGGCGGACAGTGTAGGAGGCAAGGCGCCGGCGCGGGAGGCTAGCTGGGCACGACAGCGACGACGGCCTACGGCGTCTAGAAGAAAGGGAATGGAGCAGGGGGGCCTCATAGGGGAATCGTAGGGGATGGCAGTGGGCTTGGGGATGACTTGCCAAAGCCGGAGTTGACCGGATCGAGGTCGGCAGTGGTGGACGACGTCGAGGAAGAAGAGGCCGAGGCGACTGCTTGGGGAGGTCCCCGCTCATGTGCGTCATCGTGGCGGTCGAGGAAGTCGAGGCGCAGGCCCTGGGCATCTCCGAGCGGGACGAGGTGGCTCTAGAGCGTGCGGATAGAGGGCCATGGCGATGGCGGTTGGCATTGGGGCACCGGGTTTAGCCTGATCCAGATCGAATCTGGAGGGGAGAGGAGTGTGGAACGAGGGGGAGTGGGAGAAATATCTTGGAGGAGGCATCGGTGGAGGCCTTATGATCTCCCGGCGTCGCTGTCGACGCGGTCTGGCGGGGCGAGCCCCTCGGTCGGTCGAACAGGAGAAGGCGACCGCGAGGGGAGGGGGAAAGCGGGCTGGCCAGTTGGGGTGGGATGGGCCGAGGCCCGAGGACAGGCCGGGGGCTCTCCCACCCCTCTTTCTTTCCCTTTTTTTTCTTTTACCAGGAGGCTTTTGCCATTAAACTAGTCACCAAATGACTTAGCAAAATTTTGTGCCTGGCCAAAACAATTTCGAAGAATTATTGGGCACTGCCACAAAAAGATTGTGAGGCTTTTGAAATAGTTTGCAAACTTCATAATTTAAAAAGGCATTTAAACTATAGTTTTAGCCACTGTTTTAAAGTGGTTTAGGGCACTTCGACATTTGCAAAAATGTTGGTTCACTACCAATATTAGGTAGGGATTATTTGGCACATGAAGAACATTTTAGTTTTCATGTTCGAGAAATTTGAATTTTGGTCTTTAATTTGAATTTGAGTTTGAACTAAGATTTGGATCAAGCGAGGATTAGCAACAGTAATGTGATGACATGGCACCATTAGAAGGGGATTACTGTAGCTTAATTATCCGGGCGTCACAATTCTCCTCCATTACAAGAAATCTCATCTCGAGATTTAAGGGGTGAGTAAGGGGGAAAGACTCGGGAGGGATGGAGCTCAACACAAGATAGGTACCTCAACATGGCATAGAGGCATCCCTCAAATTGAAATTCAGGAAAGTCATCGAGAGCAAGGTAAGGGGGTGCAATAAGAAGTTTCAAACAGGTAGGCAACCGTTCATTGCCTGAAACAGAGGGTGAAAGGGGTTTAGAGCATCGAGAATAAGTATTGCATCTGATAGCAGAATAGATCACTAGGAAGGTGGCTCGTGATTTACATACGAAGCCAAGTGCAAAGAATATTTTGGAGTCAAGGTTGTACAGGGGAGTCAGGTTTCGATCCTGTGGAACCGTGGGTTATGGGCCCACCCTGTGGGTTAAAAGCAGGAAGGGTGCTAACATTTTGTACGGTCAGGATAGCAAGGCAGGTCAGAGGATAGCCTGTCAGTTACGGTCAGGATAGCAAGGCCCGCGCGACTTTCACATCAACTCGCGGGTACCCCTCAGGGCCGACCCAACTTCAACAATGGTCTCAAGTAAGTCAAGGTAACTGTGTGTCCAAACATCAAGGGGAAAACCCGATGAATCACCCATGGAGGATTCCACTCGATGTAATCATCGAGGTGAACATAAGAGGATCCACCCTCGAGGTTCACACTTGAGGTGTTTCATGACAGAGCCGTATCAGGAATGGTGAATGAGGAACCACCCTCGTTGACCACGACCGAATAGCCACACTACAGAATTATCATCAGGAGTGCGTTATGAGGGATCACCCTCGGCACTTGATAATAGCTCTGCAGAGTCAAGCAACTAAAGGGGTGTGATGTGATGTGTAAGGCTCTGGTCATCGATCACGTTGATCGAGTCGTCGGAGATGAAGCAGGGGCAACAAGGTCAAAGTGGGTGTCACTGATGGATCACTAACCAACCTATACTAAGCAGTTTAGGATAAGCAGGTAAGGTACAAGAACAAGTTACAAAAGCAGGCTATGTATCGAAATAGGAGCAAACAATAATAGTAGCAAAATCTAATGCAAGCATGAGAGAATGGAATGGGCGATATCGGGATGATCAAAGGGGGGGGTTTGCCTGGAAGCTCCGCTGAAAGGGAAGTAGGTTGTTGTCGACGTAGTCGATCACAGGGGCATCAGCAGCGGTCTCAGGGTCTACCAAAGAAAAGAGGGGGAAGAAACAGTAAATACACGCAAACATAAGCATAACCAGACAAAAAGCAGGGCTAGAGGTGTTCTAACGCAGCGCTAGGCGATACCGGTGAAGGGTGAAAACATCCGGGAAAGTTTTCCTGATTCCGGACGTCTATCAGACAGATGAACCGGAGGGGAAAGGTTGCATGTTTGCTATGCTAGGGATGTGTGGCGGGCGAACAGACCGCGTATTCGGATTCGTCTCGTCGTTCTGAGCAACTTTATAAAACTTTTTCATCCGAGTTATGGATTATTTTATATGAATTTTCAAAGACTAAAATGCGAGTTTTAACAATATTCTGAAATTACTATTAATTCGAAAATAAAGACTAAAATGCTACGGGTACCTAGCTCTGCGTACACAGAAGTGTACCAGAGGCTGACAGGTGGGCCAGGGGGTCCCAGTTGACCAGCCAATGTTTGACTGGTCAACAGGGGGTGGGGTCCCCCTGTCATAGACTCATTAGGCTAGTCTAATAGTTTAGTTAACTAAACAAGGTGATTAAGCTAATTAAACTTAATTAAACAAATTAAATTAAGTTAATTATTTTTATTATACTTATTTTTTTTAATAAAAAACAAGGGAGAGGGCCCCTGCTGCCAGTGGCACAAAAGCCACTGGAGCGGGCGCTAGCGGGCGTCGGTTCTCGGGTGGAGGCCACAACCCGTCCTGGGCACGGGGCGAGGCCGAGCTGCGCCAGCAGCGGCAGGGGTTGGCCGCCGGCCACGACGGGAAGCTCCAGCGGTGGCGGCTCCGCCACAGCGAGCGGGCGCGGTTGGCGACAGCGGGCGGCGAGGGGCATCAGCGGGCGCGGTGAGGGGAGCCCGGGCAAGCGTCTGCCTTGAGGCAACGTGCAACGGCGGATGGGGCAGACAGTGCAGGAGGCAAGGCACCGGCGCGG
>NC_057804.1:202971377-202981261 GCF_018294505.1 Triticum aestivum | reverse complement strand
GACCGGATCAAGGTCGGCAGTGGCGGACGACGTCGAGGAAGAAGAGGCCGAGGCGTCTGCTTGGGAAGGTCCCCGCTCATGTGCATCGTCGTGGCGGTCGAGGAAGTCGAGGCGTAGGCCCTGGGCATCTCCGAGCGGGACGAGGTGGCTCCAGAGCATGCATATAGAGGGCCATGGCGATGGCGGTTGGCGTCAGGGCGCCGGGTTCGGCCCGATCCACATCGGATCGGGAGGGGAGAGGAGTGGGGAACGAGGGGGAGTGGGAGAAATATCTTGGAGGAGGCCTCGGTGGAGGCCTTATCGTCTCCCGACGTCGCTGTCGACGCGGTCTGGTGGGGTGAGCCCCTTTGTCGGTCGAACAGGAGAAGGCGACCGCGAGGGGAGGGGGAAAGCGGGCTGGCCAGTTGGGGTGGGATGGGCCGAGGCCCAGGGACAGGCCAGGGGCTCTCCCACCCCTCTTTCTTTCCCTTTCTTTCTTTTTCTTTTAGCAGTAGGCTTTTGCCATTAAACTAGTCACCAAATTACTTAACAAAATTGTGTGCGTGGCCAAAACAATTTCGAAGAATTATTGGGCACTACCACAAAAAGATTGTGAGGCTTTTGAAATAGTTTGCAACCTTCACAATTTACAAAGGCTTTTAAACTATAGTTGTAGCTACTATTTTAAAGTGGTTTAGGGCGCTTCGACATTTGCCAAAATGTTGGTTCATTACCAATATTAGGTAGGGATTATTTGGCACATGAAGAACATTTTAATTTTCATGTTTGAGAAATTTGATTTTTGGTCTTTAATTTGAATTTGAGTTTGAACTAAGATTTGGATCAAGCGAGGATTAGCAACAGTAATGTGATGACATGGCACCATTAGAAGGGGATTACTGTAGCTTAATTATCCGGGCATCACAGATCCTACATGTAATTATTATGTGAGAGGAAAATATGGTTGTAGAAATTTTCATGCTACTACTTTATCTCTCGTCATGTTGAGATTGCTATTGCTTTCTTCCTCCTTGCATATGCTAGATGTTTCTTGTCTTGATAATTTGGTTGCCTACAAAATGCCTAAGCATAGGAAGTATTTTAGACTTAAATGTGTTTGTCACATGTTTTATGATTCTCTCTTTGTGCTTCAATTCTTGTCTTTCATGTGAGCATCATTGAAATCTCATGCCTATCTTAATGGCCATAAAGGAAGAGCTTGTTGGGAGGAAACCCAGCGAATAAAATAATTTTTTGCTTTTTATTTTCTGTTCTTGTGTAATTGCACAATTATGCCTCTGCTTAGATGTGTTTTGTGGTTTAAATTAGTGTTTGTGCCAAGCAAGGCCTTTGGGATGATTTGGGTGAGATTTGATTTGATCTTGCTGAAAAACAGAAACTTTTGCCCTCACGAAATTATTTTCCATTTTTAATCTGAAGAGTGCTTTTGAGTTGATTGTTTTTGCATAAGATTAATCAACAAATTATTCACGCCGTCCTAATTTTTCGGAGTTTTTGGAGTTACAGAAGAGTTCGAAGCAGTCAGATTGCTACAGACTGTTCTGTTTTTGATAGATTCTGTTTTCTTGGTGTTGTGTGCTTGTTTTGATGATTCTATAGTTTTCTTTGATGAGTTTTTGCCATTTAAAAGTTGGAATACAGTAGATATAATGCAAAAATAAAATATGAATAGGTTTGCAATAGTACTTATAGTGGTGGTTTGCTTTCTTATACTAACGGATCTGACGAAGGTTTTGTTGAGTTTTGTGTGATTGAAGTTTTCAAGTTTTGGGTGATCTTATAATGGATGAAGGAATAAGGATTAGCAGAAGGCTAATCTTGGGGATGCCCGAGGCATCCCAATATAATATTCAAGAAGTAGTAAGCAACTAAGCTTGGGGATGCCCTTGAGTGGCATCCCCGCTTTCTTGCAACAACCATCGGTATTTTACTTGGAACTATATTTTTATTTGTCACATATTATGAGTTTTGCTTGGAGCGTCTTGTATGATACGAGTATTTGCTTGTTTTGCTTTGTGTTTTAAGTCTTGAATCCTTGCTGTACACACCTTTTTGAGAGACCCAAAAATTATGCTATGCTTGCTCCTATGCTTCACTTAAATTTTTAGAGCCATGGATTTGCTCTAGTACTTCACTTATATCTTTTTGAGCATGGTGTGGTTTGTTATTTTTTAACAAATGCTCTCATGCTTCACTTAGATTTATTTGTGAGTTTGTAAATTTTTTAAGAAATTCTCTCTTGCTTCACTTAGATTATTTTCAGAGAAAGAAAAATTATGCTCATGATCTTCACTTATATTTGTTTGAGCTTATCAAAAGCATCAGATGAAAATAGTCCCAAAGTGATAGATATCCAAGGAGGCTATAATAAAAACATTCATGAAGATCATTGGACAAAATAAACTTGATTTTTAGTAATGGTTTTGAGATATGATTATGATATATGTGAGTCATGTCGATGAGTAATTGTGCTTTAGTAAGAATATTGATGTTAAGGTTTCTGATTCCCTATGCAAGCACGAAAGTAAATAATTATGCGATGAAATTTATATCCTAGTTGTGGTGCATTATTCGGTGTTACTTATGCTAAATGCTTGGGTCCAAGATTTTTCGCTTTTTGATTGGTCGCTTCTCAATCTTTTTGCTAGCCTTCATTTTGCACTAAGTATGATCACTACTTATGCATCCAAAACCCTTTAAACCAGTTTTGCCATATGAGTCCACTATACCTACCTATATGCGGTATTTCCATGTCATTCTAAGCAAATTTGCATGTGCCATCTCTAGTTTTCAAAATAAATTTCTCTTTTGTGTGCTCTACCGCTCGTGAGGCGGTGAGGGGTGGCCAATATTTTCCATGCTAAATGTGTTATTCTCACGATGAGTGTTTATTCACTTATCATTGGACGAGAGTACGACAAAGGTATTAGGGATGCCCAGTCGCGAAATGAAAAATGAATTTACTTTATGTTGTCAAATAATAAATTCCTTGGAAAGTGCTGGTATGGAGGGCACCCGTGGATACGGACAAGCCATGGAAAGTGAAAGTAATGGTGGAAAAAGGAATAAACTTTATTTTCTATTTGGGAACCGCCTATGATGTATCTAGCATGGAAAGTGTTGGGAGCTCTAAGTTGTTCTCGTTGGTGGGAAAAGTATGCCTCCCAAAATGTTTTTATCTCTCAATTTTTGCTTTGAGCTCTGGCACCTCTACAAATCCCTACTTCCCTCCATGAAGGGCCTTTCTTTTACATTTGCAATTTTTATTTTGAATTTGAGTCTCCATCTTCTCTTATAAAGCACCAACTGGCACTATGATCATATTTGAGCATTGGGTTTAGATAATATTCGAGTGTGTTTCATGAATGGATCAATAATTGAGCATAATTGGCTAGGGTTAACTTGCTTTAGTGTTGATATTTTGAAGGACATGGTTGCTTGTTGGTATGCTTGAGTATTAAAGTCTTCATGTCAAAACTAGACTATTGCTTTGAACCATATAAAAGTCCAAATGTCCATGCTATAAACAAAAGAAATGTGATGAACATGTTAGGCAACATTCCACATCAGAAATTCTGTTTTTGTCATTTAACTACTCGAGGACGAGCAGGAAGTAAGTTTGGGGATACTGATATGTCTCCAACGTATTTATAATTTTTGATTGTTCCATGATGTTATATTATCATTCTTGATGTTTTACAATCATTTTTATAGTCATTATATATATATATATATATATATATATTGGTACTAACCAATTGGCATAGTGCCCAGTGCCAGTTATTGTTTTCTTCATGTTTTTTACATCGCAGGAAATCAATACCAAACGGAGTCCAAACGCAGCAAAACTTTTTGTGGATTTTTTTTGGACCAGAAGACATCCAGTGGGCCAGGAACACACCTGAGGGGAGCTCCGAGGGGAGCACAACCCACCAGGGCGCGCTTGGGGGCCCAGGCGCGCTCCGGTGGGTTGTGCCCTCCTCATTGGCCTCCCGCACCGCCTCTTTGCTATATAAATACCCCAATTTTCCAGAAACCCTAGGGGAGTCAACGAAAATCAGTTCCAGCCGCCACAGAGTCCAGAAACACCAGATCCAATCTTGACACCATCTCAGAGGGGTTCATCATGTCCATTGGTGCCTCTCCGATGATGGATGATTACTTGTTTGTAGAACTACGGGTCTATAGTTAGTAGCTAGATGGCTTCCTCTCTCTCTTGATTATCAATACAATGGTCTCTTGGAGATCCATATGATGTAAGTCTTTTTGCGGTGTGTTTGTTGGGATCCGATGAACTTTGAGTTTATGATCAAATCTATGATTTTATCCATGAAAGTTATTTGAGTCTTCTTTGATCTCTTATATGCATGCCTGATTATAGCCTCGTATTTCTTCTCCGATATTTGGGTTTTGTTGGCCAACTTGATCTATTTATCTTGCAATGGGAAGAGGTGCTTTGTGATGGGTTCGCTCTTATGGTGCTTGATCCATGTGACAGAAAGAGAAACGACACTTATGTATCATTGCTATTAGGGATAACAAGATGGGGTCCATTTCTACATAAATATATCTTGTCTACATTATGTGAAAGGATCGACAAGAGGTGTCTAGAGGGGGGGTGATTAGACCCTCAACAAATAAAGGTGGTAGTTTTTAAGTTTTTCATGTGGATGTGGTAGATTAGCATAATTTCATGCATTCACAATACAATTCAAACAAGCATGCAAAGATTATATGAGCAGCAGAAAGTAAAGCATGCAACTTGCAAGAAAGTAACGGGATGGGATTGGAGTGTGCAAACGTAATTGGAGATACGGAGATTTTTGGCGTGGTTCTGATAGGTGGTGCTATCGTACATCCACGTTGGTGGAGATTTCAACCCACGAAGGGTAAGGGTTGCGCGAGTCCACGAAGGGCTCCACCCATGAAGGTTCCACGTAGAAGCAACCTTTTCTATCCCACCATGGCCATCACCCACGAAGGAATTGCCTCACTAGGGTAGATCTTCACGAAGTAGGCGATCTCCTTGCCATTACAAACTCTTTGGTTCAACTTCACAATATTGACGAAGGCTCCCAAGTGAAACCTAACCAATCTAGGAGACACCACTCTCCAAAAGGTAATAGATGGTGTGTTGATGATGAACTCCTTGCTCTTGTGCTTCAAATTATAGTCTCCGCAACACTCAATTATCTCTCATAGATTTGGCTATGGTGCAAAGATGATTTGAGTGGCAAGCAACTTGGGGAAGGCTAGATATCAAGATTCTTGTGGTTGGAATGGAATGTCTTGGTCACAACACATGAGTAGGTGGTTCTCTCTCCAAAAATGAGTAGTGGAAGTGTAGGCACGTTCTAATGGCTCTCCTCACGAATGAAGAATGGGTGGAGGGGTATATATAGCCTCCACACAAAATCTAGCCGTTACACACAAATTCTCAAACTCGGTGAGACCGAATGGTAAAACTCAATCAGACCAATTCGGGTCAAAATGTGAACGTTAGAGTTTTTGGTGGGACCGACAAGGTCAACTCGGTGTGACCGATGTGCAGGGGTTAGGGTAAAACCTCAACTCGGTTTGACAGATTATACAAACTCGGTGGGACCGATTTTGGTAATAAGCAAACTAAGTATTGGTCAAGCATACTCGGTGAGACCGAAATTGTTGCAATAGGTCGCAGAGCATTTGCAAGCCCATCTCGGTGAGGCCGAGATCCCATCGGTGAGACCGAACTAATTAGGGTTTGGCAGTGGCTATGTCAAATGAACTCGGTGGCTCCAGATAGATCAAATCGGTGGGGCCGAGTTTGACTTTTAGGTTTAGGACATATGTGGATATGAGAAAGTGGTTGAGGGTTTTGGAGCATATCACTAAGCACTTTGAGCAAGCAAGCCATTAAGCAACACCTCATCCCCTTTTAATAGTATTTGCTTTCCTATGGACTCTATGATCTTGGATCACTAAAATGAAAATGTAGAGTCTTGAGCTTTTGCCAATGTTTGTCCTTAGCATCTTGAAGGGGTTCCACATCCTCTTGTCCATGTCCATGCCACTCCAATGGTGAACTCATCTGAAATGTACTAGGTAGAAGTATTAGTCCAACAAGAGATGTGTTGACATTAATTACCAAAATCACCCAGGGAGCACTTGTGCTTTCAATCTCGCCCTTTTTGGAAATTGATGACAACATACATCAAAGCTTTAGATAAAGATATAAGGAAATAGAAAGTAAAGCTTTGGCAAGACATGCAACATGCATTAGCTTCCCCTACATGTATGCAATCATGTGATGATAGAACATAAGAGTATGAGAATGCATAATCATGACAGAGCAAGCAATGAGTTACATGTGTCTTGGCTATATGCATTAGAGCAAATGATGTAGATGGTGGAAATATACCATCATGTTCATGAATTTCTCTTGCAAACAATATGTACCACAACAAGAGGTCTTCATGCACATGAGTGTGATGCATATACTTACCTTCTGGTCTTGAACTAGCTTTGGAAGAGATGAACCTAAGTAAAAAAAGGTTAGATAACACAAGATCATCTACTAGATAGAGCAAGAATAGGAGATCACAAGAATACCAATATTGCGGTGACATGTAGAGAGTGAGTACTAGGTACTCTATTTGGTTATAGACATGTCCCCAAGAATAAAAATATGCAATGAATTCCAAAGATTTTCTTCCTTAGGACTGAGCTCTCTCCCCCTGAATCTGACATAGGATAGTGGGAGAAGATAGGGAAAGAAAATTAGAGCAAACAAGAAAATAACCAGAGCAAGATAGGATCATAACATATACTATCATGTATTTCCCCACTTCAATACATGAGATAACTTTACTCTTAAGAATAAAAGCATCAGGAGAAGCTTTAGGAGTGCATTCTCTCTTATGTGATAAGCTTTGATGTGCTCTCTCTCCCCCTTTGACATCAATTTCCAAGAAGGGACTTTTGGATCATGAGTCAAGTAGGTTTGGTCCTTGAGTCACATTACAAAGCAACATGTAATAGGATGCTGGTAGAGGACATGTTTCATTGAGAGGAGCTGGGTCAAATATGCAGGATGCAAGTGACACCGTTTTCATCTCAGTATTGACATGGGTAGCATCGAGTTGTTATTTTCGGTGGCACCGAGATGGTTCGGTTCAGCCGAAGTAATCAATCCGGTGAGGCCGAGTTCAATCCAGAATGTAAATACTTGTCACCTCAGCTCACTTAGGCAATTAAGATCACACAAGGATATGCAAGGAATTAACTGAAGGATTTGCAATGAATTGGATGCAGGGAAATGTAGAAAATAACAGAGAAAATAAAAGAAATCTAGATGATTTTTTTGGAAGGGGAACTAGCATGCAAGGGAAAAATGCTAGAGCACAAAGAATCAACAGAGAACTTCATCTAGAATTGGTCGGCGACAAAGTCACCTATGTTAGAATATATTGACTTAGGAGTCAAGTGAAGACACTTGATCATAGGTCATACTCATCGTTTAAGCTCAAAATGGGGTTGCCATTTTTCATTTAAGCATTTTGATGTATTCTCATCTTGTTGAGCTTCTTTGACCCATGTCTTAGGGTAAAGCTTCTCTAAGATGTAATGACATACCTTGGGTGGTGGTGTTGAACTTGGTCATGTAGTTGAACTTGTGTAGGGTGCTCAAGTTGGAGTAGATCATCAAGAGTTGAGAGCACCACTTGTAGTTGAAGTTCATCCACCTACATGGGTTAGTCTTGCAAGGAAGAGCACTTGTGTATCCAAAATGAAAATCATGAAATTTGATACCAATTGAAATTTGATATAAAGAAATTTGTCAAAGGATATATTGAATGGATTCGTGCTTCCTTGTCTTCAACCACCATATTGTAGAGACTTGGAGATGTAGAGATTACTTAGAATGTGATTGAGTTGCAATCTCATAGAGTTGGGTTCGTCAAGTTCCTACAAGCGTTAGATAGCATGCAAGAGTACAAGAATATCCAAGACATATGATCATCATCATAAGATAAATATCAAGGATTAGTCATTGGAAGGCTCATGCCTTGCATGGATCCATATGGAGTTTCTACTCCAAATTTGAGGCATAAATGATGTTCAATTCACCTCTCAACCTGCAAAACACCTTCTCATCACGTGGTTTGGTGAATATATCCACCAATTGCTTATCGGTACGAACATGCTGAAGTTTGATATCTCCCTTAGCAACATGATCTCAAATGAAATGATGACGAACTTCAATATGCTTAGTTCGAGAATGTTGCACATGATTATGAGCAATCTTAATAGCACTCTCATTGTCACAAAGCAATGGAACATGTTTCACATATATCTCATAATCTTTAAGAGTTTGGGTCATCCAAAGTAACTGAGCACAACATGAACCGGCGACAATGTATTCCTCTTCGGCGGTGGATAAAGATACCGAGTTTTGTTTCTTAGACGACCAAGACACAAGAGATCTACCAACAAATTGACAAGTACCTGAAGTGGACTTCCTACCAACCTTGTCACCGACATAGTTTGAGTCAGAGTAGCCAACAAGATTAAAAGAAGACCTCTTAGGATACCAAATGCCAAATTTGGTGTATGTATTAAGTATCTCACTATCCTTTTCACAGCCTTACGATGACATTCTTTGGGGGCCGCTTGATATCGTGCACACATGCACACACTTAGCATGATATCGGGACGTGAGGCACATAGATATAACAATGAACCAATCATAGAGCGGTAAACCTTTTGGTCAATCAGTTCGCCATCCTTTGTCAAGTCAAGATGTCCACTAGTAGGCATGTGGGTATTCATACCTTTGCATTCTTGCATGTTGAACTGCTTGAATAAGTCCTTGGTATACTTTGTTTGAGAGATAAAGGTTCCCTCCTTAGTTTGCTTGATTTGCAAACCAAGAAAGAACTTGAGTTCACTCATCATAGACATCTCAAACTTCTCCGACATAAGCTTTCCAAACATTTCACTAAAATGAGGGTTAGTTGAACCAAATATGATATCATCAGCATAAATTTGGCACACAAATAATTCTCCATTAACCCTCTTAGTAAAGAGTGTAGAATCAATTTTACCAATTTCAAACCCTTTCTCAAGAAGAAACTTAGTCAAGCATTTATACCAAGCTCTAGGAGCATGTTTAAGACCATAAAGAGCTTTGTGGAGTTTGTAAACATGGTCGGGTTTCTTAGGATTAGCAAAGCCGAGAGGTTGTTTAAAACTTCCTGCTCAATTTCAGCATTAAGAAAAGAACTTTTGATGTCCATTTGATATAAGGCAATGTCATGATGATTGGCATAGGCAAGTAAGATGAGAATGGACTCAAGTCGAACAACGGGGGCATAAGTCTCACTGTAGTCCATACCTTCAACTTGATTGTAGCCTTGAGCAACAAGACGAGCGTGTGTCTTGAGCAACAAATATGATTGATTAATACCCGTAACAATCCATGTCCTTAACAAAGGGTGCATGCACGTATAGGTTGAGCGTGTGTCTTGCATCGTGTGCTATGTGCATGCAGGCGTGCGAGTGTTGCGTCCATGCAAGGGTGCGTTTCAGTGTTGCATGCATGGGTGCGTACGTGCATGTGTTCGTGAGTGCATGTGTACGTGTCAGTGTTGAACGCCAACATGCGTGCGTGTGTACGTTATGTGTACGTGTCAGTGTTGCACGCCTACATGCGTGCATGTCTTGCGTGTGTGCATGTGTACATGCGGGGTGAGGCAACACGTCAGTCGACTGACTTTTTCATCTCTGGTCATTAGATTTTCCAGCCGTTGGATACGAAATCAAGGGCCTCTAGTTTATCATCAAACTCCACCCCCCCGAGCCGCCAGCCACCACCGACCGAACCGCCCGCCCCCGCCGCCCGT